>NC_088857.1:4567500-4577500 GCF_963853765.1 Magallana gigas
CGGGATCGAGATGTAATGCTTGGGTACCATTACACGTAATTACATACTGGGTGTAACCTTCAGATGCAATAGCTATACGAACAGTATCCGCAGAGCATCTTTCACTTTTAAAATTCTATGATATCTATATTATTATTCGTCTATCTTTTATTCAATAAACATTTAGTAAGAAAAGAACAATGATTCATTTTTTAAGCGAAGAACAAAGATGAACATAGCTCTTCTAAACAGATAGAAAGAGAGAACAGATGCATGGAACATTTGTGGACCACTTCAGACACGACCTACCCTAGAGGAACAGTATTTGTGTGGTTCTGATTGTGTGGTCGATAGAAAGAAGTTATAAAGGATAAACTTTTGTACATTAAGAACACTATAATATTTAGCAGCAGGTTACATGCCGATTTATAGGAATATAAATTACTGAACCGCAGCCGTTAGTTCTCTCCAGCACATGACGGAATGATCTATGGACAGCAGAGGAACACAGGGCTTGCACGATGAATTATGATAAGAGTTTCACAGAGTTGTTGAAAACAGGATATTGCCATTATGATGAAGGAAGAAACTAGCGAAAATAGAACTACGCTAAAGTCTACATCAATTAGAATAGGAAGAGTAAATATTGACCATGTATATCATAATGGCATGACCCTTGATTTCAATCACTCCTTAGATCTATATGGCAGTACATTGTTTGGAAATGCTATGCTATTTTTTCTAACATTTAATTGAAATCAGTCGTGCACATTATTTAATGTTCAGAACAATTGTCTGGTGTAAATGAATTTAACGAGATATAATTAACAATTGGAATCTTCTACCGATCTTGAGAATAAAATGAGTAATAAGAACAGTAAAATCCGGACATGATAATAAATAAGCAGAAGTACATGTAAAATTTTCAAAAAAGCAGTATAATGCAAAAAGATTGATTGATCATTGATAGGTTAATGTAATACACATATGTACACGGGAACAGACGGCTATCTAGCATCTCGGGTCGCATCATTTGATTGATTCGATCACAATCAATAGGAGGGGAGAAAAAATACCTCCTTAATTAAAGAGTTTGAGAACAGACATTTTGCTGAATTAAGATAGCGAGGGCTTAAATGTACATTTACGTTGGGTGGATATCATGTTTGGGGTAACATTTGTGGTGAGAGGTTCACGTGATTACTTTGCTTAAATTATCCAATGAAATTTCTATCATTTCACCAAAAAAATGTTTATGTATAGGTAATTAGATATCATTTGAATTTCCAATTAATGTTAAACATTTCTTGATACACACATTAAACAATAACGTTTACTGGGGGTTTTTTTTCTTATTGTTATAATGAGAGTAATATGTATAAAGGACAAAAATGAATAAAGAAACAAAGAGATAAACATTCTTTCTTTATGTAAATTAGAATAGGGTATTCTTTTATTAAGAATGTAAAATGCTTTTTGAAAATAAAATAACCGTATGATGACCATTTATTTCAAATTCAAAACATCAACAAAAGGAAAAAATCAGAAAACTTTTTTCCACATTGAGTGATAATACAGATATAGTACTAGTTATGCGGTTTTTATTTGCATTATGATCAATTTATTTTAATTTCGATTCAGTTATGCTGAGTATCAAAATCTGATCTTTTAAATACCCCGAAATTTGTTCTAAGTATCTTTTTACATGTGTTGTTTTCATTTGTTAAATTAAATAGAACTGAAAAGTATAATTTATTAAAATGATTTAGTATAATTTCGCTCAAGCTTCGTTCAGAACGGTATCCCAACTTTTATTTCCCATCCAAATTACACGGCATATCCTTGTAGTAGATTTGATCTTTTGTGATCAAAGTATCATTTATAACAATTCTCCTTATGACGCTGTTGACCATTCAAGGAGATGTCTGAAGATGACCACACTTAATAGAGCAAACAATAACAGGCCGAGAATGTCCGACCCGTCGCAGATAACGGCATAATGTGCAGAAGCCAACCCATCTTCAAACAGAATTAAGATGGCTAAAGAGACCTTGGAGTGTCTTAATGGTCAGTTCTGTGTATTTTCTGGACAAGATGACTTTAACCTCTGCCCAATATCGTGGGAAATTTGATAATGGTCTACCGCAGTATATGATGTACAGTTATACACAACAGTATCTGTAGACCCACTACCATTGTGTGAGCAACGTCTATTTTCGCTTTACAGTTGTCAGTGTAAATAATATTATTTTAAACCTAATTGAAGTTATTAGAACATATTGCATTAATTGCATATAGCAGAATTTCATAGAAAAAATTGAAAATAGGTGCTTTGCACGTTTTGATGTAAGAGTCTATATCACAGAAGACGAGAAGCACCGTTAGACAGGATATCAAGATTGTTTGATGGAATAGCCTAGTTTGTTGAGATAAAAAGAACCCAAGTATCATGACGTCAGAGTATCTGATCTTCGGTGACTTTGTCAGTTATTTTGGTCAACTAATAGACTTTAATTTTTTGCCGTCTGTTTCCAGTAAATGGGATCCACAGCCGTGAAACGCTGCTGTGATCAAGTAATTTCTTGGCCTATTTTGAGAAAACTCCGGTTATCATTTTTTCACCCTTGTAATGCAACATGGAATCCATTTGTAATGTTACTGACGGAAATGCAGGTTATTTATAATTTTATCAAGTATATTTTAACGTATATTAGTGTAAATTTCTGATAAAATTGATTTTACAAACTTCTGTGTAGTAATCTCACGAAGGCTCTTAACCAAGTGATAACAATGCAGTGATATCATATATTACTTGTGATCAAACTGCTTCATAACAGAAAACCATGACCCGAAACAGAGAAAATATCAAACGCTATCTAGAACATTTTCTTGCTTTTTTTTTCAAAGCCAAAAGCGTTAGAGAGAATTTTTAACAATCAAAATTTCATCTTTATATGTAAATTCTTAATTTCTTAATACATACCAATTTCTAGAGTTAAAGATCCTACATAAAAAGGATAAATTCCCATCCATTTTTGAAATGTGTTTTGTTGATTTGGACCCGAATCATCAATTGAGGAAAATTAAAATGAACTAAGCTCTTGGGAGAAGAAGATAGAGTTTTATTGGCATGGTCTTAATGCGTCCCATATGGTTATTAAATTGTTCCTCCAAGTCATAACAAACTCATAATGTTAGTTAGTACCATATAAAACGCGCTTGAATAAAATATGTGCCTGCAACCCAAAATATTTAGAAAGAAGTATGCTCACCAATTGTACTCCAGAAAAGAAAATATGAGTGATTCTTTTATTTCAAATATAACTTAAATTTGTGAATATTACAAATGGTAATAGTTTCCTCCAACGACATCATGAATATACGATAACGCTTGCGAATTCACAATATTTAGAGATACGTGTAGTAAAATCTTATTTGTATTCCAGATAAGACAATCTGAGTGATTCCTTCTTCTTCTTTTTTTAAATAAATCTGTATTAATTTGTAGAGGTTACTTGACTTTATGAACAGATGATACCGCATCAAAAACCAAAACGTTTAAAGAAAGTCGAACAAACATATCTCTACAGATTTGACAATTTGAGAGCTTTTTTATTTACAAAAATAACTTTAGATTTATAGGCTTATTTAGCATTTTTAAACAATAACATTGATGCTGGAATTATCAACTAATGTACATTATAAACTAAAAATAGGGTACTTGAGTTTCAGAAGGTTTTTTTTAATATGATTTTCCTATCAAATTACATTTTAATTAGCTTTTTAAAGTGCTCATTTTATAAATAGATTTATGTGAAAAAATCACTATAACTGGATTTCTCTCTCGCTAATAGGTCAAAATGCTTTTTTTTCTGTCAATTATTTATAATAAGTCTTCTAAATATGTAAAAGTCAGAAATATTTTAATATTTGAAGCAAGAAAAATGAACAAAATATCTTTAAAATTAAAAAAAAATAGATGATTTGCTAGTTAAGCAATATCAATTTTAGTTGAAACATTTATTTCTATTTAGTAGCATAACCTGATAGTCATATTGTTAATTTATCATTTCGTTGAAGAATATACACTTTATATCTTAAACAGATGTCTACATAACTATACTTATTAATATCAGCTTTTAAGTTTTGCTAAAAAGAGTGATCTTGACCTGACCTTGATACAAAAACAAAATGGTCAAATTTTATTGGACTGATACTATTTTTGGTAGTGGTCTGCTTTACTGTATGATAATTTATGAATATCTCATTTTAAGAAGAATGTCTGATAACAAGAAAACACCTTCTTTAAATAAATTTGTAAAGTTTAAAATTCTAACTGTTTTCTCTCCTGTATTCATGTTTAAATAATGCGCGTTCTTGTTTCATTTATCATACACACAACTTCAGAAATAACATCATTTTCTTCGGTTCTTAGGGCAACAAATCTGTTTAAAAAAGAAAAAGTAGTTGTAGAACACTTTTGATCTTTTAAAATCTTCAACTAAAACGGTGCCTTACTCTTAAGTGCGAACCTCTGGTCTTCTTTATGTGGAATTAATGGTCGTCAATGGGTCGCCCCCTGACGCCCATACAGTAAAAAATGTAGTAAATAAGGATTAGACCCCACTCAGCCACTTTCAGCGCTGGGAACCTCCCACGGACACAGGTAGCCGTACCCGTAGACGGTGACCCCTGGTCAATTGACCTCTAGCTACTCTACCAGCCACATTATCGGGGCTGCCCTTCCGCCCGTTTAATATTGTCCATTTAAATCGTAAAAATGGATCAAAGGTAAACAGTGGGTTTTATTATAATGATCCTGATTTATTTATTTGCTGTCCCTGTGATGATAAGTTGGAGAATTGATTATGTATAACAATGTGTTGGGAACCATTGTTATCAAACTATCAGGAGGACTTCAAAATATTAAATGGATATTACAGAAACATTAAGCATTTCACTCATTTACATATTACGAAGAACAAATAGCAATTATCCACTAAAAAATTAACAATGCTATCTGAAAATTATTTAAACCTTGTGAAAACGGGTGTGAAACTTGCCACCAACTTTATTCTTATGTTTATATCACCAAATAAAATGGAAATAAAAAATTGATATATTACTGAAATATTGTTGACCCTTTGTAGAAATATCATACAATTCCAAGAAATGTTATAGTTGAGGATAATGTTCAAATTATGCAGTTATAATTCTTAAGTCATGTCCATCAATATGTATTAACATAAATATAATAGTTCTGGTAATGATGTTATCTGAAATACAAATAGTTTTATATCAGTTTTATATCTTTATATTCACTTTCTCACCAAAGTATGGAATGTATCGTTAAATAACTTTCGGAAGTCTTATATGAATTTGTTTGTTGAAAGATCTTCATGACTTGGTGCTTTATAATATAAGGGTAGTTATTCTTTGTCAGAATATTTCTTAAAGATCTTATCAAAAAATTTTTTTTAAAAAGAAATTAATTTATCCCTAAAGTATTTATAACACAGAGAAGAAGGCATGGTATGGTTATTATTTTTTTTTTGGGGGGGGGGGGATGAACATGACTAATAATGGAAATAAACAGAATTCAATTATCCCAAATTCTTAAAAGAAATCTCTCCTGATCGACTTTTTGCACATTTCAAACCGTATTTGCATAGTTGGTCCACATTTATTCAGGAACCGAAATACACTCATTTCTGGTTGTATCGTAAAAACGCGATAAAAAGCGAGGTCCTAATGGACAGGCTTGCGTATCGCAGAAGAAACAATTCCAGGTTTCTGCATTTTCTTGGAATATTAAGCTAGGGATTAGAAACCGCTTTACAACACCCTTGTCTTATTAAGTCTCTCTGAATCAGCTCATACATTAATTTATGAGGAACACAATCTAGTAATTTTAGAGGAAAATTGATATTATCCTTGAGAGAAAATACCATTTTCAAAAATGAATTTTGTTTTTAGGTTTCTCTTAAACACATTGTTTTGAAGGTTCATTCAAGAGGAGAAGCGTTAAAATCTTTCGGAAAAAAATATTTTCAAAATGGATTTTGTTAGTATGGTTCTTTTCCTTATTTATTTTTCTTTGAAGGTTCACTTACAGTGGGACAAGGAAACCATATGATCAGTTTGTCTTGACACGAGTTCCTTTCCTTGTACTTAAAGACTTGACATTGTATGAGACACACATACTGAAATTGTATTTCACACACACACACACACACACACCTCTTGAATGATTTATCCGCATGTGTGCATTAAATCATAGCATGTAATCATGTTATTTTGTTTCGAGTGAAATAAAACAATGTGTCAGTGGGCTTTGAACAGACACATGTGATAAATTACGGAAAAAAGGGAAGGACGGAGTTAATCATCTGAAACAAGCAACAATAATTCAGAGTCCAGTCCTGAAAGAGAAATCGGCAGAGTGAGACCTATAACTATCATCGCTGAGTGATCTAAGAAAGATACCACATAGGCACTCATAACGTATTCATGTTCAACAGAACTACATCAATTGTGTATGAAAATTGGTATTGATGGGAACTTGGAAAGGAGACATTTTATTCACATCACTGGATGATCTGACAGGGAGTTTGGAAAGAGGGTACTACATTTACCCAGAGTTTCGGCCGCACCATGTACGGTCCTAAAAACTTGAATATGTAACAAATGCAATTTCTACAGTTTGATAAAGACACACGCCGCCTCATCAAACCAATAAAAACTTCAATTTGTAGCTTCATTTATGAAACATATCCGGAGGGTACCTGGTTTGTCTTGGTCTGACCATGTTCGGTCGTGAAATAATTGCAATATCTGCAAATTGTAAGGAGTTTTATTAAAACAATAAAAATACAATTAGGTGTTTTCAATTTCAATATTTGATGGATGTTAATTGTAGTTTATACAAAAGAAATGGTAAGAACATTTCAATTTGTAGTTTTGATAATGAAATGTACAAATGTACCATTAATTTCAAGAGCAGATGGATATACAAGGTTCCCGGCAAAACAATGCAAAATATATAAAATTTATTTTTGTAATTTTGTTGATAAAATATATACTATTGGTTTTAATATCTGATTAATATATATGAAATAGTTACGTGCGTATACTTAACAAGAAAAAAACTTATGGAAAACATTTAATTCATGATTTTAAAACACTTTGTTTAACAGGTGTGTTTAACAATTAATGTAAATCTACATATCTGAATTCTAATGCAAAATACTATTCACCAAATTTGTTAAATAAATTAGACAATGATATTAAACAAAATTAAGCATTTATTTAACGAAACATTCAAAAGCCATAAACAAAAAGGTGAAATGATTACTATATAGTTATTGTCTGTAAACAAAGCAATTTCCTGAAAGACCAATTACAAGCCACAATCAAAGACACATACAAGCACAATGTACATACAAAGACGGTTACATACAAAGACAGATAAATACAAAGACTGTTACATGTACAAAGTACATGTACACTGAATGAAAGATGGCGGCTTCTGGCACTAGCCGTGCCCTATTTGATCTATTCTGAAAATTTTACGACCTAAGAATAAGAGTGAGAAGATTTGAACGGTACTACTCAGGCATTATAATTCTTTGCCTTGTGGTGATAATAATGAAGAAGAAAAATAAAATGGGTTTTATGGTCATTAGAGGGGACTGTGTGAGCAGGTAGGATATCCCTCAGTGAAGGGGTATCTCTTACATTTATGATTTCATTAAAACTGTTTTATTTTTCTTTTATGTGCAAGAAGGTATAATAGTGTTGTAACAGATTAAGAAAATTCAGGATTTCTGCAAGTAATTGCAATCTGCAGAATAATTGATCATATAAATTTGGGGTAATATTTGATGTGAAATCATGTCTTTATCATCTTTTATGAAGATTTGATGGCAGACATTTCCACACACCTTTGTTAATTGTCCCCAAAAACGAAGATCGAGTCGTAAAAGATCTCTTTGTTTCTTTATTACATGAAACATAAGAATGACATTGGAATTTCAAAATTTCATCAAATCAATATCCCTTTTGCGAAATAAAATGAAAATTTACTTTCGTATACGGCGTCTAAGATTACGAAGCTTTTTAATAAAACATTTTTGGGCCGTTCGGTCGTCAACTAAACAATCTGATTTTCATGGACAGCCACCTCGTGTATATATCAAAATTTCAATCTGGAAGTCCGCTCTTTTGACTTACGATTGGTCGTAAACAATAAGTTGAAACACAATATTTTCATTTAGCTGCCTGTCGTTTTGTCCTGGTGCCATGGTGTTTTGTTGCCGAATCTCGATCCGGGGGGAGATATGTGTATAAAAGGCCAAAAGCCGGCCTATAAACCATCTAGCCTGATAGTGGATCTGACTTACGAGTTCTTAGATCTGTCTTTGTTACATCCAATGTCCCGCCTTACAAAACGGCCGCATTTTAAAAATCTTTTTTTATTACTGGGGACTGTCGAAGACAAAATAACATGATCATATTTATGACACGCCAAATGTTAGAATGAAAACACAATTTGAACTATTTTCCCGAGATTTATGTTACAGTGAAGGTGTACAGCCAATGCTGAATGTTAAGAACAATATTTTGCCTTTAATACTGTAATTATATCATTCATCATGGGTGAGAAACGTGTAAAATGTACGATTTAGTTATTGTTTTAAGAGGTTTTATTCAAAAGCTTCTTAAGCCACATGAAATGAACACAAACGCCTTTAAATAGTGATTTTCTAATTACCCCAAAGGAGTTGGGTAATTGCTTACTTTTGTTTTAGCCTTTACGCCAAACATTGTTTCGGTACTTAGAGGCAAGAGTCTTAATTCATTTACGTACAAACACTTCTGAAGCATAAATTTCACCTAACTACAAAGGTTAGGACCAAGGTCGTCGTCTTTTATCACACAGAAGCCTCGCCTTTGCCCTATATTCATATTTGTGAAATTCTGCATAATATGGAACTATATTTCAAACACGTAGTTCTCGCTAAAAATGGCTCTGAAACACATGGAACTGTCAATGACCTCAGGTAGAAAAGATTCCCCCACTAAATGACGACTTCAGTAATTTGCATAATGCAACAATTAATTTTTGTTTTCTGAATCTGTACTAGTTTTAGTAAAAAGGCTACAGACAGGAACAGGATTCCACGGAGAATTAGGAATGAATAAGAATGGATAGGGATAGTTTTTGAAGGTCTTCGGTATGACGTAAACAAAATACTTATTACAAAGAACGGATATCCGTCTTCAGAACTCGACTGGATTTGGAGAGCTGTGACAATATTAAAATCACATGGTACACTCTAGACACCATCTTTGTAGAGTATTGTTATCTCGTATGCAAAAAGCAATAAAACTTCTAAAGCGTTGCAGCATTGAGAGCCGCTAGTGTGATGGTTTTTGTTCAAACGACTGGAGAATTTGAAGAAGTATAAAACTCAAGCCTGAACAATAAAACTCCAGTAAAATATTCATTTTATGGGGGGTTATGGAAAGTGACCTATATCTCGGGTGTTTTATATAACTTTTACAGGCATCTAAGTTTCTGTATAAGGGTCGGCTTCTCTGATACCAGTTGAAAATGCTCTTGCATTTGTTTTGCAAGCTCTATCAAAAGATGTTTTGGGTTTTTTGTGTCATTTATTCCTGGAGTGAAAGTTCTATTCAGATCTGTACTATTTTAATTTTATCAAAATATTCTTGTTTTCAATATTTATTTCAATGGGTGAATAATTTACCTTGTTAGCAGTTAACACACTGTCAGTTTTTGTCATCATTTAAATTCTGTAAAAATTATTTTTATAGCTATATAAAAATTGAGGCCTAGATGATGCAAACAAAACTTGGAAGTTTTTAGATAAAGTGGGAAGAAAGAAGAAATTCTCAACTGCTCCACTTATACTAACGAATTCTAATGAAAATAAACATTACAGTGTATAAAAAACATAATGTGTCTGATTTTTGCAATTACGAAATTCCTTGTTTC